>NC_134404.1:341276326-341314341 GCF_038048845.1 Mixophyes fleayi | reverse complement strand
ATAGTACTACTGATGTACTGGTATAGTACTACTAGTATACTGGTATAGTACTACTGATGTACTGGTATAGTACTACTAGTATACTGGTATAGTACTACTGATGTACTGGTATAAGTACTACTTGTATACTGGTATAGTACTACTGATGTACTGGTATAAGTACTACTAGTATACTGGTATAGTACTACTGATGTACTGGTATAGTACTACTGATGTACTGGTATAGTACTACTAGTATACTGGTATAGTACTACTGATGTACTGGTATAGTACTACTAGTATACTGGTATAGTACTACTGATGTACTGGTATAGTACTACTAGTATACTGGTATAGTACTACTGATGTACTGGTATAGTACTACTAGTATACTGGTATAGTACTACTGATGTACTGGTATAGTACTACTAGTATACTGGTATAGTACTACTGATGTACTGGTATAGTACTACTAGTATACTGGTATAGTACTACTGATGTACTGGTATAGTACTACTGATGTACTGGTATAGTACTACTAGTATACTGGTATAGTACTACTGATGTACTGGTATAGTACTACTAGTATACTGGTATAGTACTACTGATGTACTGGTATAGTACTACTAGTATACTGGTATAGTACTACTGATGTACTGGTATAGTACTACTAGTATACTGGTATAGTACTACTGATGTACTGGTATAGTACTACTGATGTACTGGTATAGTACTACTAGTGTACTGGTATAGTACTACTGATGTACTGGTATAGTACTACTAGTATACTGGTATAGTACTACTGATGTACTGGTATAGTACTACTAGTATACTGGTATAGTACTACTGATGTACTGGTATAGTACTACTAGTATACTGGTATAGTACTACTGATGTACTGGTATAGTACTACTAGTACTGGTATAGTACTACTGATGTACTGGTATAGTACTACTAGTATACTGGTATAGTACTACTGATGTACTGGTATAGTACTACTAGTATACTGGTATAGTACTACTGATGTACTGGTATAGTACTACTGATGTACTGGTATAGTACTACTGATGTACTGGTATAGTACTACTGATGTACTGGTATAGTACTACTAGTGTACTGGTATAGTACTACTGATGTACTGGTATAGTACTACTGATGTACTGGTATAGTACTACTGATGTACTGGTATAGTACTACTGATGTACTGGTATAGTACTACTGATGTACTGGTATAGTACTACTAGTATACTGGTATAGTACTACTGATGTACTGGTATAGTACTACTAGTATACTGGTATAGTACTACTGATGTACTGGTATAGTACTACTAGTATACTGGTATAGTACTACTGATGTACTGGTATAGTACTACTAGTATACTGGTATAGTACTACTGATGTACTGGTATAGTACTACTAAGTATACTGGTATAGTACTACTGATGTACTGGTATAGTACTACTAGTATACTGGTATAGTACTACTGATGTACTGGTATAGTACTACTAGTATACTGGTATAGTACTACTAGTGTACTGGTATAGTACTACTGATGTACTGGTATAGTACTACTAGTGTACTGGTATAGTACTACTGATGTACTGGTATAGTACTACTAGTATACTGGTATAGTACTACTGATGTACTGGTATAGTACTACTAGTGTACTGGTATAGTACTACTGATGTACTGGTATAGTACTACTAGGTACTGGTATAGTACTACTGATGTACTGGTATAGTACTACTAGTATACTGGTATAGTACTACTGATGTACTGGTATAGTACTACTAGTATACTGGTATAGTACTACTGATGTACTGGTATAGTACTACTAGTATACTGGTATAGTACTACTGATGTACTGGTATAGTACTACTAGTATACTGGTATAGTACTACTGATGTACTGGTATAGTACTACTAGTATACTGGTATAGTACTACTGATGTACTGGTATAGTACTACTAGTATACTGGTATAGTACTACTGATGTACTGGTATAGTACTACTAGTATACTGGTATAGTACTACTGATGTACTGGTATAGTACTACTAGTATACTGGTATAGTACTACTGATGTACTGGTATAGTACTACTAGTATACTGGTATAGTACTACTGATGTACTGGTATAGTACTACTAGTATACTGGTATAGTACTACTGATGTACTGGTATAGTACTACTAGTATACTGGTATAGTACTACTGATGTACTGGTATAGTACTACTAGTATACTGGTATAGTACTACTGATGTACTGGTATAGTACTACTAGTATACTGGTATAGTACTACTGATGTACTGGTATAGTACTACTAGTATACTGGTATAGTACTACTGATGTACTGGTATAGTACTACTAGTATACTGGTATAGTACTACTAGTGTACTGGTATAGTACTACTGATGTACTGGTATAGTACTACTGATGTACTGGTATAGTACTACTGATGTACTGGTATAGTACTACTAGTATACTGGTATAGTACTACTGATGTACTGGTATAGTACTACTAGTATACTGGTATAGTACTACTGATGTACTGGTATAGTACTACTAGTATACTGGTATAGTACTACTGATGTACTGGTATAGTACTACTAGTATACTGGTATAGTACTACTGATGTACTGGTATAGTACTACTAGTATACTGGTATAGTACTACTGATGTACTGGTATAGTACTACTAGTATACTGGTATAGTACTACTGATGTACTGGTATAGTACTACTAGTATACTGGTATAGTACTACTGATGTACTGGTATAGTACTACTAGTATACTGGTATAGTACTACTGATGTACTGGTATAGTACTACTAGTATACTGGTATAGTACTACTGATGTACTGGTATAGTACTACTAGTATACTGGTATAGTACTACTGATGTACTGGTATAGTACTACTAGTATACTGGTATAGTACTACTGATGTACTGGTATAGTACTACTAGTATACTGGTATAGTACTACTGATGTACTGGTATAGTACTACTAGTATACTGGTATAGTACTACTGATGTACTGGTATAGTACTACTGATGTACTGGTATAGTACTACTAGTATACTGGTATAGTACTACTGATGTACTGGTATAGTACTACTAGTATACTGGTATAGTACTACTGATGTACTGGTATAGTACTACTAGTATACTGGTATAGTACTACTGATGTACTGGTATAGTACTACTAGTATACTGGTATAGTACTACTGATGTACTGGTATAGTACTACTGATGTACTGGTATAGTACTACTGATGTACTGGTATAGTACTACTAGTATACTGGTATAGTACTACTGATGTACTGGTATAGTACTACTAGTATACTGGTATAGTACTACTAGTTATACTGGTATAGTACTACTGATGTACTGGTATAGTACTACTAGTATACTGGTATAGTACTACTGATGTACTGGTATAGTACTACTAGTATACTGGTATAGTACTACTGATGTACTGGTATAGTACTACTAGTATACTGGTATAGTACTACTAGTGTACTGGTATAGTACTACTAGTGTACTGGTATAGTACTACTGATGTACTGGTATAGTACTACTGATGTACTGGTATAGTACTACTAGTATACTGGTATAGTACTACTGATGTACTGGTATAGTACTACTAGTATACTGGTATAGTACTACTGATGTACTGGTATAGTACTACTAGTATACTGGTATAGTACTACTGATGTACTGGTATAGTACTACTGATGTACTGGTATAGTACTACTGATGTACTGGTATAGTACTACTAGTATACTGGTATAGTACTACTGATGTACTGGTATAGTACTACTAGTATACTGGTATAGTACTACTGATGTACTGGTATAGTACTACTGATGTACTGGTATAGTACTACTGATGTACTGGTATAGTACTACTGATGTACTGGTATAGTACTACTGATGTACTGGTATAGTACTACTAGTGTACTGGTATAGTACTACTAGTGTACTGGTATAGTACTACTGATGTACTGGTATAGTACTACTGATGTACTGGTATAGTATTACTGATGTACTGGTATAGTACTACTGATGTACTGGTATAGTATTACTGATGTACTGGTATAGTACTACTGATGTACTGGTATAGTACTACTAGTGTACTGGTATAGTACTACTGATGTACTGGTATAGTACGACTAGTATACTGGTATAGTACTACTGATGTACTGGTATAGTACTACTAGTATACTGGTATAGTACTACTAATGTACTGGTATAGTACTACTAGTATACTGGTATAGTACTACTGATGTACTGGTATAGTACTACTAGTATACTGGTATAGTACTACTGATGTACTGGTATAGTACTACTAGTATACTGGTATAGTACTACTAATGTACTGGTATAGTACTACTAGTATACTGGTATAGTACTACTGATGTACTGGTATAGTACTACTAGTGTACTGGTATAGTACTACTGATGTACTGGTATAGTACTACTAGTGTACTGGTATAGTACTACTGATGTACTGGTATAGTACTACTAGTGTACTGGTATAGTACTACTGATGTACTGGTATAGTACTACTAGTGTACTGGTATAGTACTACTGATGTACTGGTATAGTACTACTAGTGTACTGGTATAGTACTACTGATGTACTGGTATAGTACTACTAGTGTACTGGTATAGTACTACTGATGTACTGGTATAGTACTACTAGTTTACTGGTATAGTACTACTGATGTACTGGTATAGTACTACTAGTATACTGGTATAGTACTACTGATGTACTGGTATAGTACTACTAGTATACTGGTATAGTACTACTGATGTACTGGTATAGTACTACTAGTATACTGGTATAGTACTACTGATGTACTGGTATAGTACTACTAGTATACTGGTATAGTACTACTGATGTACTGGTATAGTACTACTAGTATACTGGTATAGTACTACTGATGTACTGGTATAGTACTACTAGTGTACTGGTATAGTACTACTGATGTACTGGTATAGTACTACTAGTATACTGGTATAGTACTACTAATGTACTGGTATAGTACTACTAGTATACTGGTATAGTACTACTGGTTAACTGATATAGTACTACTAGTATACTGGTATAGTACTACTGATGTACTGGTATAGTACTACTAGTATACTGGTATAGTACTACTGATGTACTGGTATAGTACTACTAGTATACTGGTATAGTACTACTGATGTACTGGTATAGTACTACTAGTATACTGGTATAGTACTACTGATGTACTGGTATAGTACTACTAGTATACTGGTATAGTACTACTAATGTACTGGTATAGTACTACTAGTATACTGGTATAGTACTACTGGTTAACTGATATAGCACTACTAGTATACTGGTATAGTACTACTGATGTACTGGTATAGTACTACTAGTATACTGGTATAGTACTACTGATGTACTGGTATAGTACTACTAGTATACTGGTATAGTACTACTGATGTATTGGTATAGTACTACTAGTGTACTGGTATAGTACTACTGATGTACTGGTATAGTACTACTAGTGTACTGGTATAGTACTACTGATGTACTGGTATAGTACTACTAGTATACTGGTATAGTACTACTGATGTACTGGTATAGTACTACTAGTGTACTGGTATAGTACTACTGATGTACTGGTATAGTACTACTAGTATACTGGTATAGTACTACTAATGTACTGGTATAGTACTACTAGTATACTGGTATAGTACTACTGGTTAACTGATATAGTACTACTAGTATACTGGTATAGTACTACTGATGTACTGGTATAGTACTACTAGTATACTGGTATAGTACTACTGATGTACTGGTATAGTACTACTAGTATACTGGTATAGTACTACTGATGTACTGGTATAGTACTACTAGTATACTGGTATAGTACTACTGATGTACTGGTATAGTACTACTAGTATACTGGTATAGTACTACTGATGTACTGGTATAGTACTACTAGTATACTGGTATAGTACTACTGATGTACTGGTATAGTACTACTAGTATACTGGTATAGTACTACTAATGTACTGGTATAGTACTACTAGTATACTGGTATAGTACTACTGGTTAACTGATATAGCACTACTAGTATACTGGTATAGTACTACTGATGTACTGGTATAGTACTACTAGTATACTGGTATAGTACTACTGATGTACTGGTATAGTACTACTAGTGTACTGGTATAGTACTACTGATGTACTGGTATAGTACTACTAGTGTACTGGTATAGTACTACTGATGTACTGGTATAGTACTACTAGTATACTGGTATAGTACTACTGATGTACTGGTATAGTACTACTAGTATACTGGTATAGTACTACTGATGTACTGGTATAGTACTACTAGTATACTGGTATAGTACTACTGATGTACTGGTATAGTACTACTAGTGTACTGGTATAGTACTACTGATGTACTGGTATAGTACTACTAGTATACTGGTATAGTACTACTAATGTACTGGTATAGTACTACTAGTATACTGGTATAGTACTACTGGTTAACTGATATAGTACTGCTAGTATACTGGTATAGTACTACTGATGTACTGGTATAGTACTACTAGTATACTGGTATAGTACTACTGGTTAACTGATATAGCACTACTAGTATACTGGTATAGTACTACTGATGTACTGGTATAGTACTACTAGTATACTGGTATAGTACTACTGATGTACTGGTATAGTACTACTAGTATACTGGTATAGTACTACTGATGTACTGGTATAGTACTACTAGTGTACTGGTATAGTACTACTGATGTACTGGTATAGTACTACTAGTGTACTGGTATAGTACTACTGATGTACTGGTATAGTACTACTAGTATACTGGTATAGTACTACTGATGTACTGGTATAGTACTACTAGTATACTGGTATAGTACTACTGATGTACTGGTATAGTACTACTAGTGTACTGGTATAGTACTACTGATGTACTGGTATAGTACTACTAGTATACTGGTATAGTACTACTAATGTACTGGTATAGTACTACTAGTATACTGGTATAGTACTACTGGTTAACTGATATAGTACTACTAGTATACTGGTATAGTACTACTGATGTACTGGTATAGTACTACTAGTATACTGGTATAGTACTACTGATGTACTGGTATAGTACTACTAGTATACTGGTATAGTACTACTGGTTAACTGATATAGTACTACTAGTATACTGGTATAGTACTACTGATGTACTGGTATAGTACTACTAGTATACTGGTATAGTACTACTGATGTACTGGTATAGTACTACTAGTATACTGGTATAGTACTACTGATGTACTGGTATAGTACTACTAGTATACTGGTATAGTACTATTGATGTACTGGTATAGTACTACTGATGTACTGGTATAGTACTAGTGATGTACTGGTATAGTACTACTAGTATACTGGTATAGTACTACTGATGTACTGGTATAGTACTACTAGTATACTGATATAGTACTACTGATGTACTGGTATAGTACTACTGATGTACTGGTATAGTACTACTAGTATACTGGTATAGTACTACTGATGTACTGGTATAGTACTACTGATGTACTGGTATAATACTACTAGTATACTGGTATAGTACTACTGATGTACTGGTATAGTAATACTGATGTACTGGTATAATACTACTAGTATACTGGTATAGTACTACTAGTATACTGGTATAGTACTAGTGATGTACTGGTATAGTACTACTAGTATACTGGTATAGTACTACTGATGTACTGGTATAGTACTACTGATGTACTGGTATAGTACTACTAGTATACTGGTATAGTACTACTGGTATATACTGTTATAATACTGCTGATATATATATATAGTACTACTGATACTGGTATAGCCCTAAGCATAAATATGCTGCAGGTTATATATAAGGACTGTTGGCATCAAATACTCTGACATCAATGTGATTATTGTATACTGTGCTCGTATAATGTGCTGGGGCTCTGCTGGTAGAATATAATAAAGGTACGGCTAGTATAATATGATTAGACACTGCTGGTATAATATAGTGGAGGCACTGCTGTACAATATGATGACATTGCTGGTATAATATAGTGGAGGCACTGCTGTACAATATGATGACACTGCTGGTATAATATAGTGGAGGCACTGCTGTACAATATGATGACACTGCTGGTATAATATAGTGGAGGCACTGCTGTACAACATGATGACACTGCTGGTATAATATAGTGGAGGCACTGCTGTACAACATGATGACACTGCTGGTATAATATAGTGTAGGCACTGCTGTACAATATGATGACACTGCTGGTATAATATAGTGGAGGCACTGCTGTACAATATGATGGCACTGCTGGTATAATATAGTGGAGGCACTGCTGTACAATATGATGACACTGCTGGTATAATATAGTGGAGGCACTGCTGTACAATATGATGACACTGCTGGTATAATATAGTGGAGGCACTGCTGTACAATATGATGACACTGCTGGTATAATATAGTGGAGGCACTGCTGTACAATATGATGACACTGCTGGTATAATATAGTGGAGGCACTGCTGTACAATATGATGACACTGCTGGTATAATATAGTGGAGGCACTGCTGTAAAATATGATGACACTGCTGGTATAATATAGTGGAGGCACTGCTGTAAAATATGATGACACTGCTGGTATAATATAGTGGAGGCACTGCTGTACAATATGATGACACTGCTGGTATAATATAGTGGAGGCACTGCTGTACAATATGATGACACTGCTGGTATAATATATTGGAGGCACTGCTGTACAACATGATGACACTGCTGGTATAATATAGTGGAGGCACTGCTGTACAATATGATGACACTGCTGGTATAATATAGTGGAGGCACTGCTGTACAATATGATGGCACTGCTGGTATAATATAGTGGAGGCACTGCTGTACAATATGATGGCACTGCTGGTATAATATAGTGGAGGCACTGCTGTACAATATGATGGCACTGCTGGTATAATATAGTGGAGGCACTGCTGTACAATATGATGACACTGCTGGTATAATATAGTGGAGGCACTGCTGTACAATATGATGACACTGCTGGTATAATATAGTGGAGGCACTGCTGTACAATATGATGACACTGCTGGTATAATATAGTGGAGGCACTGCTGTAAAATATGATGACACTGCTGGTATAATATAGTGGAGGCACTGCTGTACAATATGATGACACTGCTGGTATAATATAGTGGAGGCACTGCTGTACAATATGATGACACTGCTGGTATAATATATTGGAGGCACTGCTGTACAACATGATGACACTGCTGGTATAATATAGTGGAGGCACTGCTGTACGATATGATGACACTGCTGGTATAATATAGTGGAGGCACTGCTGTACATTATGATGGCACTGCTGGTATAATATAGTGGAGGCACTGCTGTACAATATGATGACACTGCTGGTATAATATAGTGGAGGCACTGCTGTACAATATGATGGCACTGCTGGTATAATATAGTGGAGGCACTGCTGTACAATATGATGACACTGCTGGTATAATATAGTGGAGGCACTGCTGTACAATATGATGACACTGCTGGTATAATATAGTGGAGGCACTGCTGTACAATATGATGACACTGCTGGTATAATATAGTGGAGGCACTGCTGTACAATATGATGACACTGCTGGTATAATATATTGGAGGCACTGCTGTACAACATGATGACACTGCTGGTATAATATAGTGGAGGCACTGCTGTACAATATGATGACACTGCTGGTATAATATAGTGGAGGCACTGCTGTACAATATGATGGCACTGCTGGTATAATATAGTGGAGGCACTGCTGTACAATATGATGACACTGCTGGTATAATATAGTGGAGGCACTGCTGTACAATATGATGGCACTGCTGGTATAATATAGTGGAGGCACTGCTGTACAATATGATGACACTGCTGGTATAATATAGTGGAGGCACTGCTGTACAATATGATGACACTGCTGGTATAATATAGTGGAGGCACTGCTGTACAATATGATGACACTGCTGGTATAATATAGTGGAGGCACTGCTGTACAATATGATGACACTGCTGGTATAATATAGTGGAGGCACTGCTGTACAATATGATGACACTGCTGGTATAATATAGTGGAGGCACTGCTGTACAATATGATGACACTGCTGGTATAATATATTGGAGGCACTGCTGTACAACATGATGACACTGCTGGTATAATATAGTGGAGGCACTGCTGTACAATATGATGACACTGCTGGTATAATATAGTGGAGGCACTGCTGTACAATATGATGGCACTGCTGGTATAATATAGTGGAGGCACTGCTGTACAATATGATGACACTGCTGGTATAATATAGTGGAGGCACTGCTGTACAATATGATGGCACTGCTGGTATAATATAGTGGAGGCACTGCTGTACAATATGATGACACTGCTGGTATAATATAGTGGAGGCACTGCTGTACAATATGATGACACTGCTGGTATAATATAGTGGAGGCACTGCTGTACAATATGATGACACTGCTGGTATAATATAGTGGAGGCACTGCTGTACAATATGATGACACTGCTGGTATAATATAGTGGAGGCACTGCTGTACAATATGATGGCACTGCTGGTATAATATAGTGGAGGCACTGCTGTACAATATGATGGCACTGCTGGTATAATATAGTGGAGGCACTGCTGTACAATATGATGACACTGCTGGTACATTACTATGGTGCATTGCTGTATAATATGACGAGAGAACTTTGCTGTAAATGACCCGAGGAACGGCCACAAATTTGATATAATTTTCCTGTGCTGAAGCTTTATACCTTATCAGGACATACTCACATGAACCTGGTACTCACAGAAATACGTTACTTTATATTTTGTTCTCTAAGATGCTGTTTTCTGCTTTCCTGGCTGATGGCCGAGTGATTTGCTGGAAGATTTATATGGGCTTTGAAATATGACCATTTGCCCATTTAGAGCTCTGAGTCTATAGAACGTCAGGATGCTGTTTGTGATCTAATAAAGTCATTTTATATTCTCCATCTTATCGGAGGCAGAACACAAACCGGAGGAGACAGGACAGTGAGTTCCTGGATACATTACTGCCAGCCAGCTAACCAGGGCAATAAGCTGCACCAGTGACCCATAGAACTGCTCCCATGTACAGGGTCAGTGCAGGGCAGAATGATCTCATTTATACACTTTATTTATATACTTCACATTGGCAACATAACGCTCCCCATATTCATATTATAATACCAAAATTCATGAATTCCAGCAGTCAGAACTCTCACACCCCTCTCTCCAACAACAGGGCGGCGATATATTGTTGCTTGTTAGGTCCAAAAATGTGTAATCAAAAGGCGCCCAAGTGGCGACATATGTCTGAGTGTTGTCCCCACTATTTTCTATGAATTCAAATGTACCAGAATGTAAATTGAGGATTCCTTATATGTAACTGCAGCAGCATCAGCTTTACTTTAATTCAGGGGAAAGGGGGTGGGGGGGTTATCAACACACACACACTCTAATATCTATTGTTGCAAAACTCAGACCCCATGTGGGGGCGAGCCAACTCAATTACCCAACCTACGGTTCCTCGATCTCTCTTGGTGGGCTGTACAGGCCATGTGACAGCATCCTGCACTCTGATTGGTGATTGGACAGCATGTGCTGTGGGATATTACACCGCAACGTCTGGCGACTGGGAAGCAGGTGGAGCGGCCCTGCAGGAATAGCCCCTGCGCTAGTGGGGGGGGCTCTTCTGGATCTGCCCCTGATAAGAACAGCAATAGTGTAGTAGCCTTAAGAACTTTTATTCTCACATAAAATAGATTACAGACACAAAAATGTAATAACAATTAGATTACAAGAGGGGGGCAATAGGACTATCAGCTTGGTAAAAAAAAAAAAAAGCAGAATTCCACCTCTGTGTATTATCTCTGGAGGTGGTAGGGGAGGAGGTTATTTAGTTACAGAATTCTGCTATTCTTCTTCACAATTTAGCCACAAGGGGGCACTGTTCTACTGCAGTCTATGAATAATATTTCAACTTACATTGGTGATGCAGCCGAGCAGAATGACCTACGGGGGCGATTTATCACAGGACAAGAAGGTGGCATTTGACGGGTTGAAGCTCAATTTAAATTTTGCTACATCTGCGCATGGTAAATGTTAACATGGATGTCACCGGTGAAAACTGCACCAGCGTTAAGTATCGCCGGCTATTGCCGGACAAGGTTACCCTGTGTTTATTTATCAAGGACAGCATTAACAAAACTTTTTTAGTGTAAAACAATTTTAGCGTCATTACAATCTGCGCGGTAGTACGGTTGGGGTATTATAATAAGGGAGTTATCTAAATGGAACAACATTTCTAGAGGGTTTCTAGGCAAAGCAAACATGATTGGGTTAATACCATTGTGAACACTTAAAGCCAAATTCCAGCTGAGAAACCTGAAAAACGAGATAAACATTCTACACAACAGTTCTGCAAATTGTCCCCATCTCTATTTGAGACCAAACTGTTTATTCTGCTAAAGCTGAAATTTACTGGCAATATTTGTGATAGATAATAATGTTTCTCTTTGTCGGCTTTTTGTCCTATGAAGGCTCTGAATCCAGCCAGATTCAGTCACTCTATTTAAAGATTGGAGATTAGGAGTCACGCAGCTTCGCCTGGTCGAGTGCAGCTTCGTGTAGATAAGTTCTGGCAGAGACACAACCCTTGTACTGACATAAGTCGCCTTTGTCCCCACGATAGATGTGATTTGAACGCCGAGCCGGTGATGATAGGCTCCTGTCGGAGTGCGCTCCTTCATTGTCTACAGATGGATGAGCCCCAGGATTCACACTGCAGCCAGGAATAAGCCAGGGGATCTTTCAGAGTTTTTAGTCACACACTTCGTGCCGGAAAAATAAGGTTAAGCTGTAAAGGGCGACTCAGCAGACATTGGACGGCTATTGATCGCCGTATTGTATTTTGACTGGCTTTGCAACAACGCATTTTCATTCGGAAGGTTATTTAACAAATGTAAAGCTGTCAGATTGTTTAATTATACTGCGCAAATAGCCCAAATGCAGCCAATTAAACATTTATTAACAAAGAGTTACCTATGGCAACCAATTAGACTGTCACTGCTCAACTTGCAATAGGTCAAATTTAATTGCTACATTGTTGCTATGGGTTACTGTACAATTCTATTATAGACACCATATTATTAAGTCAGCTTTTATGTCTTATTCAGGATCAGAAGAGATGAATAGCTTGGTATAGCTTGCGGGATTTGGTTGCCAACTGTCAGTAAGTTTAATGACTGGCAGTCGACATTGATAAAAATAAAGGCTCGAGAGCGCAGGGCTCGTGCCTCTATGGGGGGGGCAAAAACAGTGTTTTATAAATATAATCATTACATGATATTTTCCTACCATTTGGTTTGTATCTGATTGGTTGAGGTTACACTATACAAAAGTCTCTTTTCTGAGAATATGTCGGAGAACAGCTGGATAGCAGAAAGAGAAAGAGAAAGAGAGAGAGAGAGAGAGAGAGAAAGAGAAGAGAAGAGAGGAGAAGAAAAAAAGAGAGGAGAAGAGAAGAGAAAAGAGGAGAGGAGAAGAGAAGAGAAAAGAGGAGAGGAGAGGAGAGGAGAAGAGAAGAGAAGAGAAGAGGGAGAGGCGAGAAAGAGGAAGTGAGCAGAAGAGAAGAGGAGGAGAGGAGAAAGTGGAAGAGAGGAGAGGAGAGGAGAAAGAAGAAGAGAGGAGAGGAGAAGAGAAGAGGAGGAGAGGAGAAAGAGGAAGAGAAGAGTGGAGAGGAGAGGAGAAAGAAGAAGAGAGGAGAGGAGAAGAGAAGAGGAGGAGAGGAGAAAGAGGAAGAGAGGAGAGGAGAGGAGAAAGAAGAAGAGAGGAGAGGAGAAGAGAAGAGGAGGAGAGGAGAAAGTGGAAGAGAAAAGAGGAGAGGAGAAGAGAAGAGAAAAGAGGAGAGGAGAGGAGAGGAGAAGAGAAGAGAAGAGAAGAGGGAGAGGCGAGAAAGAGGAAGTGAGCAGAAGAGAAGAGGAGGAGAGGAGAAAGTGGAAGAGAGGAGAGGAGAGGAGAAAGAAGAAGAGAGGAGAGGAGAAGAGAAGAGGAGGAGAGGAGAAAGAGGAAGAGAAGAGTGGAGAGGAGAGGAGAAAGAAGAAGAGAGGAGAGGAGAAGAGAAGAGGAGGAGAGGAGAAAGAGGAAGAGAAGAGAGGAGAGGAGAGGAGAAAGAAGAAGAGAGGAGAGGAGAAGAGAAGAGGAGGAGAGGAGAAGAGGAAGAGAGGAGAGGAGAGGGTGGGAGGAAGAGAGGAGAGGAGAGGAGAAGAGGAAGAGAGGAGAGGAGAGGGTGGGAGGAAGAGAGGAGAGGAGAGGAGAAAGAAGAAGAGAGGAGAGGAGAGGAGAAGAGAAGAGGAAGAGAGGAGAGGAGAGGAGAGGAGAGGAGAAAGAAGAAAAGAGAGGAGAGGAGAAGAGAAGAGAAGAGGAGGAGAGGAGAAGAGGAAGAGAGGAGAGGAGAGGGTGGGAGGAAGAATTAAGACTTCAAGAAAGAAATATTAAAGAAGTGAATAAAGATGTTTTAATGTGAGGTGTGTGGGTAGTATTTTATTTTATGTGGTTACTTGTGTGTTTATCATGGTCTCATGGACACCTTACCCAATACCAAAGATGCTGGAATTAAGTAGATTGAATTTGATGTCAAGTTGAAGGGGGCGATGGTGATTTTTGGGCAGATTCCCTTTGTGGTTCATCAGTGACAGTCAAGCTCATGGTTCAAAGTTCACGGTTACAAAGGACGGTAAAATAAACTACAACATATTGCTTGTTCCACCTTAAATACCACATTTATACTATGTGTTTTTTATTCAAACACCGAACATAAGGTAGTGTTCACCATTTACAAGAAAAACTATTACAACCATTGCAGGATGCAGCCATTTACACACTGATCAAAACATATTAATTTGCTCAAATCTAGCTAAAAATGTTTAGATTTGAAGAATGTATCACAAACTCTTTTGTAAGTGCTGATTACTAGTGATGACGGCTGTGTATACAGCTAGAACATGTGTTTGCAGTCAGGAGCAACTGTATGATACATTTTATGTAAAGTATGCATTAAGAACATAAAAAGTTTCAGAAACAATCTCTTCCGCATTAGCTTGGAACCTTCATAGAAAAAGTCGTTTCAGTCTGATCTGATCTGTCGGACTGAAATTGTGTTGTGTGTGGGTCCCAAATGATCAGTTTCAGCTAAATTTCCCTTTCACCGGACCAGTCACAGGGGATATATAAGCATACCTGACCCGGGGAGCCGGCACAAAGGAATCGCCTTTCAGTTCCACTTGTTTAAAAAAAAAATAGAATAAAAAATATACAGTATAAATACATATTTTAAAATAATTTCCATGTGAAAAAATGCATGATTTCAAAATAAAGGATTTTTTTCATTGCTTCTCTTCTGCTATCCTGAGATGGGGATAACAGAAGGAATGCGGAGGTCCTTGTACCATCATCCTTGTTAAATAAGAGTCGCCAGGCTTTGCAGGGGGACGATGTCTCAGGAGAGATCCTTTTTGCCGATGGGGGCTAGCGCGGTTTACCGCTGGCGTTAACTCTCTGATAGACACACAGGAGCCTTCTGTTGGCTGGATCTGCCAGATATAGGACTTTTCTCCATTTGGTAAAGAGAGCCCCGAATAAGACAAGAGGGTAGATTTTCTTAACGTTGTAATAAGGAAACGAAGAGTTGTTGCCCATAGCAACCATTCAGATTCCAGCTATCGTTTATCTGCTACATCCTGGGAAGTGATAGCTGGAATCTGATTGGTTGCTATGGGCAACACCTGTATGTGTCCTTATCAGAAGCTTAAGCAAATCTACCCCAAAATTTTCAAATGCGATTAAAAGTTCCAGATTCTGAATCATTTCTGCTCCCTGGTGACAGGAAACTGCTTTGTCTGCTACTATGCAAATCCGAGGAATATTGTACAAATATCTGCATGTTTAATATCCAATATGTAATATCCAGCAGCGGTGTGTAAAGTGTTAATAATCCTATTGCAGCCTTATTGCCCGGCAGAAAATTCACATATCTTATTGAATAGGAAAGTATAACATATTCTTTATAGGTATATTTGTTGCAGCAGTGCCTGGATCTCACAGCCTGTATGCATTACATTTATTGCATTGTTCCTATGAAAGTTCTAGGCAAACACAATTACACAGTGCAGAATTGAACAGACTGAGAGCAATTGATAAGTAATAGGGTTATGACATAAATATTAACCTTTGATGACCTGCTAGAGATTGATTTGAGCTGCTGGGAGAACAATACACATTTGCTACATTGCTATAGACGATGCATATAAATAGTGTATGTTCTGCTTTAGGATAGGGAAAAGTATTAATACATTTCAGGTTAGTAAGAAAGTAACATTAAATGTGAAATATACCAATTATATTACTGCTTTACTGTACACTCCATCAAAGTGTACCTGAAAATTAGTTTTCTGTCAAGGAGAGATGAGTGGAATTATTAAAACTGTTCGGCTAAATATTCACTATTTGGCCTCAACTTTTTGCAAGGCACCAAGAAGCAGAACGAATGGACAGTCATTGTCCCAGCTGCGTGCAAACTGCAAATTTACAAATACAGTGCGGAATGGCCATGCACAGGTCGAAGATTGTACCGCTGTGAGTACACCTCTGCGCAACGGCCTATTCTGACGCAAAACTCTACATTTGCCACAGTTTTCCTCATCTATAATGCTCCTCTCTTCCTTACTGTTCTGTGACTGGCTTTCCCAGCTGTCTGTCATCTGGAAGGACCAATCACAGCACAGCAGAAAAAAAGAGAATGTTGACAACTGCACCAGAAAGTTGTCAAGGACAGATCAGCCTGTAGGGACAAATGCTGGGGCAAATTGTATCCTCCTCCTCCTCATAACTACCCTGCTCGGGATGAGACTGTCACTATTATTTTGTGTGTCTTGATAATGGGTTTAAATGGTTGTGGGCTTACAGGTGATTGGACAATGCAAATATCAGCTGATGTCCAGAAACGGACCTATAAGATCTCTAATCACAGAGACTGATCTAATGGTAAAATAAACACATAATAGGGAACGTAGATGGGGAATTGGACATTACCACAGTATATTCATTAAGGATTATGAGAACACCATAATGTGTAGAGTACACATCTTAATAAGGTCATTGTAACTGTAGAATTAAAGAGACTTTATTTGTACTAGAAGAGTAATTAAAACAACAGATGGGCCGATATATTATAAGGTTATTTTACCAGGTTATTGATCAGTAACGACCCCCGTCCCCCTCCTCACCAGTCTGCTGGGTTATATGACAACCCAACACTTTTCTACCGAGGTCTGTTAACAGCAACTCCTGTTACCTCCACAATATGGCAGCTCTCACCTTACTAAAGACAAACACACATTATAAACAGGATCTTTGTGTCTGATAGATTCTATCGGTTTATTAAGCTGTGGTATCTGCACCAAGACGTTAGCAGAAGATCCTATAAGTCCTGTAAGTTGTGAGGTGCGGCCTCCAGGGCTTGGACTTGTATTTCCAGCACATCCCACAGATGCTCGATGGGATTGAGATCTGGGGAATTTGGAGGCCAAGTGAACACCTTGAACTCTTTGTCATGAAACCATCCTGAACAATTTTTGCAGTGAGGCATTATCCTGCTGAAAGAGGCCACTGCCATCAGGGAATACCGCTGCCATGAAGGGGTGTACTTGGTCTGTAACAATGTTTAGGTAGGTGGTACGTGTCAAAGTAACGTCCACATGAATGTCAGGACTCAAGGTTTCCCAGCAGAACGGTGCCCAGAGCATCACACTGCCTCCGTCGGCTTGTCTTCTTCCCATAGTACATCCTGGTGCACCAAGCCGTCCACATGATGTAAAAGAAAATGGATTCATCAGACCAGGCCACCTTCTTCCACTGCTTCACGGTCCAGTTCTGGTGCTCATGTGCCCATTGTAGGTGCTTTTAGCGGTGGACAGGGGTCAGCATGGGCACTCTGACCGGTCTGCGGCTACGTAGCCCCATACACAGAAAGCTGCGATGCTCTGTGTGTTCTGAGACCTTTCTATTATACCCAGAAGTAACTTTTTCAGCAATTTGTGCTACAGTAGCTCCTCTGTGGGATTGTACCAGACGGGCGCCGTCGCTCCCCACCCGCCTCAATGAGCCCTGGGTGCCCATAACCCTGTCACCGGTTGTCCTTCCTTTTACCACTTTGGTAGGTACTACCCACCTCATACCGGGAACACCCCACAAGACCTGCCGATTTGGAAGTGCTCTGACCCAGCCGTCTACCCATCACAATTTGGCCCTTGTCAAAGTCGTTCAGATTACAGTTGCCCATTTTTCCTGCTTCCAACACATCAACTTCAAGAACTGACTGATCACTTGCTGCCTAATATATCCCACCCAGGACAGGTGCAATTGTAATGAGATAATCAATGTTGTTCACTTCACTTGTCAGTGGTTTTAATGTTACGGCAAATCCAATGACCAATATACAATACAAAGAGCATTCTACTGACCATAACTCTGATAGAAGCAGAACCGGAGCTATCCACTAATCAGAGTCCAGCATAGCGTCTTACACCACACCTAACATATACCACACCTAACATATAACACACATTACATATAACACACATTACATATACCACATGTAACATATCACACATAACATATAACACACATTACATATACCACACATTACATATACCACACGTGACATATCACACATAACATATATCACACATTACATATAACACACATTACATATACCACACATAACATATATCACACGTAACATATATCACACATAACATATATCACACGTAACATATATCACACATAACATATATCACACGTAACATATATCACACGTATCATATATCACATGTAACATATACCCCACCTAACATATAACCCACCTAACATATACCACATGTGACATTTATCACACGTAACATATGTCACACATAACATATATCACACATTACATATATCACACATTAGATATAACACACATTACATATATCACACATTAGATATAACACATATTACATATAACACACATAACATATAACACACATTACATATATCACACATTACATATATCACACATTACATATAACACATATTACATATAACACACATTACATATATCACACATTACATATATCACACATTACATATAACACATATTACATATAACACACATAACATATAACACACATTAGATATAACACACATAACATATATTACACATTACATATATCACACATTAGATATAACACACATAACATATATCACACATTAAATATATCACACATTACATATAACACACATAACATATATCACACATTACATATATCACACATTACATATAACACACATTACATATAACACACATAACATATATCACACATTACATATATCACACATTACATATACCACACATTAGATATAACACACATTAGATATATCACACATTACATATATCACACATTACATATAACACACATAACATATATCACAGATTACATATATCACACATTACATATATCACACATTAGATATAACACACATTAAATATAACACACATTACATATAACACACATTACATATATCACACATTACATATATCACACATTACATATATCACACATTAGATATAACACACATTAAATATAACACACATTACATATAACACACATAACATATATCACAGATTACATATATCACACATTACATATATCACACATTAGATATAACACACATTAAATATAACACACATTACATATATCACACATTACATATAACACACATTACATATAACACATATTACATAAATCACACATTACATATAACACATATTAAATATAACACACATTACATATATCACACATTACATAAATCACACATTACATATAACACATATTACATATAACACACATAACATATATCACACATTACATATATCACACATTACATATATCACACATTAGATATAACACACATTAAATATAACACACATTACATATAACACACATTACATATATCACACATTACATATAACACATATTACATATAACACACATAACATATATCACACATAACATATATCAGACATTACATATATCACACATTAGATATGACACACATTACATATAACACACATAACATATATCACACATTACATATATCACACATTACATATATCACACATTAGATATAACACACATTACATATAACACACATTACATATATCACACATTACATATAACACATATTACATACAAGTTAACCCGTGCATGATACTCATGCATTCTTGTCAAATCAAGCTACTTAAGGTGTTAAAAAGGTTCTTCTCATGCATTTGGGCCTAGCCCAGGCCTCAATCACCAACCACTCCCCACTGTCACCCCCGGCAACCACCAACCACTCCCCACTGTCACCCCTGGCAACCACCAACCACTCCCCACTGTCACCCCTGGCAACCACCAACCACTCCCAACTGTCACTTCTCCTTCAAGAAATATATATATATTTTTTAAATCTTTATAAACACTTTTAACAATTAACAAATTAAATTAACAAATTAAAAACATCTTAGTATACCAAATTTCAGCCCTTTCTGAATTTTTTTCCCACACACACTAAGAATTTAGTAGGTCAGTGTATAACTCCGCCCAGCAGGTGGCGCTGCAGCTTGGTTTTATTTTTTCCACACACACAGACAGACAGACTAACACACGCCACTAGACATTTATATTATAGATAACACACATAACATATATCACACATTAGATATAACACACATTACATATATCACACATTACATATATCACACATAACATATAACACACATAACATATATCACACATTAGATATAACACACATTACATATATCACACATTACATATATCTCACATAACATATAACACACATAACATATAACACACATCACATATATCACACATTACATATAACACATATTACATATATCACACGTAACACATGACATACACCACATGCACTATTCAGTTCTCACATCTTATTTCTCATAGCTGAACACCCTTCACCTCAAGGACGGTTACTATTATTTCTTGATACATTGTCACATTATGTAACCAGTGTCAGTAACATGGTAATTATCGTTACATTTTATAAAATGATCACTAAACAAATGAGTAAGGACAGACCTATAATAATCATATCACTATACAATATCTTTACCGATATCCATTATTCCAAACGGAAATAAAACCAAAACTTTAAGATGTAATTATACATAGAGATACAGATACTGGCTAATTAGAAATATACTCTCTGTTTGTGTATCATAAACCTAAACATCATGGTGCCAGATATCCAACACTGAAACGGCTAATTAATAATTTTATCCCACTGCAAATTAGATGAGTTAATATGTGTTTGCTCTCTAAGTGCGTCTGGCTGGATGAATAATTAAAGCAGAATAAGTGGAATGTGAATTCATAAACCCATCAAAATCTTGGTATCAATAAAATCTGCCAAAATAAATCTATTAGATAAGATCTATGGACTCGATTTGCATCCACATTAATAACCTCCTAGCATACGATACAAGCTCCGTCCTGGCGGCCACCAGTCTAGAAGAGGCCGCCATCCTTTGCTGCTATTGGCTCATAGCGCCCGGTTTAATGGGCTGGCAGCCAATCAGGGTTTAACTCATCAGGACACTACTGCAGGATATGTTTCTTAAAACCCCCGTAAATAGATTCAATGAATACAAAACTGTGATTATAAAAAGAAAATTAATAAGTTAAAATAGAAATGTACCCGATTCCCACAAGAAATTAAATGGGGGCAGTCCAGAAACCCTATTTTGGATAAACACAGTTAGAGTTTGGGAATGGTTACATTTCAACGATGTGTGTCGTACTTCAGCCTCACTCACTGCATCAGAAGGTTCCTAGGTTGTAAGTAAATGTATCCAGATCAGTGAATGTGTCCGGATCAGTAAATGTATCCAGATCAGTAAATGTATATAGATCAGTAATGTATATAGATCAGTGAATGTATATAGATCAGTGAATGTATCCAGGTCAGTAAATGTATCCAGATCAGTAAATGTATCCAGATCAGTAAATGTATCCAGATCAATGAATGTATCCAGATCAGTAAATGTATCCAGATCAATGAATGTATCCAGATCAGTAAATGTATCCAGATCAGTAAATGTATCCAGATCAGTGAATGTATCCAGATCAGTAAATGTATCCAGATCAATGAATGTATCCAGATCAGTAAATGTATCCAGAGCAGTGAATGTATCCAGGTCAGTAAATGTATCCAGATCAGTAAATGTATCCAGATCAGTGAATGTATCCAGATCAGTAAATGTATCCAGATCAATGAATGTATCCAGATCAGTAAATGTATCCAGAGCAGTGAATGTATCCAGATCAATGAATGTATCCAGATCAGTAAATGTATCCAGATCAGTGAATGTATCCAGATCAGTAAATGTATCCAGATCAGTGAATGTATCCAGATCAGTAAATGTATCCAGATCAGTAAATGTATCCAGAGCAGAAATGTATCCAGATCAGTGAATGTATCCAGATCAGTAAATGTATCCAGAGCAGAAATGTATCCAGATCAGTGAATGTATCCAGATCAGTAAATGTATCCAGAGCAGAAATGTATCCAGATCAGTGAATGTATCCAGCCATGATGAGTTTCTATGTATAATGCAGTGAAAGGAATTCATATAACAAATATTGCTGAGACATCCCTGGGGACTCTTATCTGTATAGTTTACTCCTCTAAATATTTGTGTCCCCGTTTCCTGATTAACTCACAAATGTGGCTGTAAAGAAAGCTCCATCCATCATAACGGAGCGTTTAAATTGTTTTTTTGAATACAATTACCAAGTTTTATCTGTAGACAAAACACTCTCCCTGCATATTTATCCAGAGACATGGAGGATACAGAGCAGAAGCGTTATTCCTGCTGGAAGGAGATTACTGAACGGTACAATCCAATACAGCGATTAGACTCCATTGGTTAAAGTAAATAAAAACAAATCAGATATGTAATAAAGTAAATAGAAGCTGGGACCCCGATTTGTTTGGTTATTTTTGCTCTTCTGTCTGGGTCCTTCCTTGGTACAGTTTGTGGGTTTGGGGTGGGGGGTTCTTCTGTTTTCAGTCTGTTGCACTTTGACCTTTGTTTTCCATGTCCGAGAGTGACTCCTATGTCCAGTGTACGGGGCGTCCTTCCTGTGAGTCAGATTCTGCTAATGACAGATAATGGTTCAGTTTGGATCTATGGAAAGTCGTTGAAGACCAAACATCTTTTGCTCCTATTCTGCAGTTTCTTCTTTTTTTTATATATACTCTTTTATATATTTTTATCTTATATTATCTTATTTCTTTTATTTTATCTTATATTTTATCTTATTCTTATCCACCCACTCTCTCCAAGAAGAAATAAACCAACAGTATGTAAAATACTAGCAGACCAAGTGACGGAGACTCTAGTTGTGGCACAGTTCGACTCCACCAAACGTCACCAAACCCAACTGGAGAGGAACCAAAGACAGAGCTGGTTGGATACAATGGGAGGGACTGGGAGCCTCCACTAATACACAGCTGACATCTGAGCTGTACTGGGCTGATGACTGACATTCAGCACATACAGACCAGTACCTCATTAAAGATGGTTTCCGGGCTGAGAAATGGGAGTACACAGCGCTCATGTTACTTTACACTATGATATTGTATCTACCTAAATGGCCACACAAAGTGCACTGTTCCCGTGGGTCAAGGTAGAAGAGGAGGAATAGAGAGGGGTCGGCATACAAGGGGTATGGAAGGAGGTCACAGTTCAGTCTACATTGGGGACCCAACATTGACACTTTCTAACCACAATAAAAAAACAAACAGATTATTATTGACCAAACAAGTAAAAATAATCAAATCCATAAAATATCCAGATCTTATTTTCTTTGCACCAGGAAGAAATCAAGCCCTCCTGTCTCAGCCCCAACCAACAGAGGAAACCTAATTAAATGTCTGATTACAGAAACGTACCTGGCATATGTGATTGAGTAAATATATTTTTACACAGACAGAGAAATAAAATGAGCAGAATTAACACCAGCTACATATCAATCACCAGACGGCGTTCTCTGAAGCGCTGCGTTACTTACAGCTGCAAGATATGGGAGATAATTGCTAATCAATGCAGCATGGTTACTGGCAAACAACTCGGAGGCAGCCAGGCTCGTTCACAGAGAATCTAACTGAACAAAGGTTTTTGCTAGAGGGAGACAGAGGATAACCTGAGGCAGAAGACGTGATGCCTATCAGAAACATAAGATGTGTCTCTTATACCCTAATAGGAAACATGTTTTCTGGTTTGTGCATTAACAGTATGTATTAATATGGCCTGGTCCAGTATAATGTCACAGGCAGCCCGGTAATATGATATCACTAATTCAACATAGAGACCTTCCATTCCCTCAGTGGTTGGACAGATGCCTGTCACCTCTCCCTATTACATCAAGTGGGTTAGTAAAGTATGTTATGGTCAACAAACTGAGGTGCAACTTGGGTTGGGTAAAGGGGGCAGGAGCCATAAGGAGCAAGTTGGGGAGGGGGTGTAACTTCACACTGGCAAAACAAAATTCAGGAAACAGAATTAGAATTTTAAAAAATATATATATAATTGAAAATTGGGACCAGTGTAATGTGGCTTAAGAGTCAGCTTTCAATCAAAGAAGATGAAAGTCTCAGTAGCTTTTATCTGATTATATTGATACCTGCATAGTGTCACTCCTGGGACCCTCATAACCCCCTGCCCTTATCAAAGGGATACAATTAAATAATAGTTTGGAGCAGAAAGAGAATGGGGGGACGTGATAGAAAGTTTCACACATATATCAGGGTTATAGCAAGGTGCAGGAGGGAAACATTCTACAAAGGAAGAGAAGTATTAGAACACGAGGACATGTACTGACACTGGGGGGAAGAGAAGTATTAGAACACGAGGACATGCACTGACACTGGGGGGAAGAGAAGTATTAGAACACGAGGACATGTACTGACACTGGGGGGAAGAGAAGTATTAGAACACGAGGACATGTACTGACACTGGAGAGAAGAGAAGTATTAGAACACGAGGACATGTACTGACACTGGGGGGGAAGAGAAGTATTAGAACACGAGGGCATGTACTGACACTGGGGGGAAGAGAAGTATTAGAACACGAGGACATGTACTGACACTGGGGGGAAGAGAAGTATTAGAACACGAGGACATGTACTGACACTGGGGGGGAAGAGAAGTATTAGAACACGAGGACATGTACTGACACTGGGGGGAAGAGAAGTATTAGAACACGAGGACATGTACTGACACTGGGGGGAAGAGAAGTATTAGAACACGAGGACATGTACTGACACTGGGGGGAAGAGAAGTATTAGAACACGAGGACATGTACTGACACTGGGGGAAGAGAAGTATTAGAACACGAGGACATGTACTGACACTGGGGGGAAGAGAAGTATTAGAACATGAGGACATGTACTGACACTGGGGGGAAGAGAAGTATTAGAACACGAGGACATGTACTGACACTGGGGGGGAAGAGAAGTATTAGAACACGTGGACATGCACTGACACTGGGGGGAAGAGAAGTATTAGAACATGAGGACATGCACTGACACTGGAGGGAAGAGAAGTATTAGAACATGAGGACATGCACTGACACTGGAGGGAAGAGAAGTATTAGAACATGAGGACATGTACTGACACTGGGGGGGAAGAGAAGTATTAGAACACGAGGACATGCACTGACACTGGGGGGGAAGAGAAGTATTAGAACACGAGGACATGTACTGACACTGGGGGGAAGAGAAGTATTAGAACACGAGGACATGTACTGACACTGGAGGGAAGAGAAGTATTAGAACACAAGGACATGTACTGACACTGGGGGGAAGAGAAGTATTAGAACACGAGGACATGTACTGACACTGGAGGGAAGAGAAGTATTAGAACACGAGGACATGTACTGACACTGGAGGGAAGAGAAGTATTAGAACACGAGGACATGTACTGACACTGGAGGGAAGAGAAGTATTAGAACACGAGGACATGTACTGACACTGGAGGGAAGAGAAGTATTAGAACACGAGGACATGTACTGACACTGGAGGGAAGAGAAGTATTAGAACACAAGGACATGTACTGACACTGGGGGGAAGAGAAGTATTAGAACACGAAGACATGCACTGACACTGGGGGGGAAGAGAAGTATTAGAACACGAGGACATGTACTGACACTGGAGGGAAGAGAAGTATTAGAACAAGAGGACATGCACTGACACTGGGGGGAAGAGAAGTATTAGAACACGAGGACATGTACTGACACTGGGGGGAAGAGAAGTATTAGAACACGAGGACATGTACTGACACTGGGGGGAAGAGAAGTATTAGAACACGAGGACATGCACTGACACTGGGGGGAAGAGAAGTATTAGAACACGAGGACATGTACTGACACTGGAGGGAAGAGAAGTATTAGAACACGAGGACATGTACTGACACTGGAGGGAAGAGAAGTATTAGAACACGAGCACATGTACTGACACTGGGGGGGAAGAGAAGTATTAGAACACGAGGACATGTACTGACACTGGGGGGAAGAGAAGTATTAGAACACGAGGACATGTACTGACACTGGGGGGGGAAGAGAAGTATTAGAACACGAGGAAATGTACTGACACTGGGGGGAAGAGAAGTATTAGAACACGAGGACATGTACTGACACTGGGGGGAAGAGAAGTATTAGAACACGAGGACATGTACTGACACTGGGGGGGAAGAGAAGTATTAGAACACGAGCACATGTACTGACACTGGGGGGAAGAGAAGTATTAGAACACGAGGACATGTACTGACACTGGGGGGAAGAGAAGTATTAGAACACGAGGACATGTACTGACACTGGGGGGGGAAGAGAAGTATTAGAACACGAGGACATGTACTGACACTGGGGGGAAGAGAAGTATTAGAACACGAGGACATGCACTGACACTGGGGGGAAGAGAAGTATTAGAACACGAGGACATGTACTGACACTGGAGGGAAGAGAAGTATTAGAACACGAGCACATGTACTGACACTGGAGGGAAGAGAAGTATTAGAACACGAGGACATGCACTGATACTGGAGGGAAGAGAAGTATTAGAACACGAGGATATGTACTGACACTGGGGGGAAGAGAAGTATTAGAACACGAGGACATGTACTGACACTGGGGGGAAGAGAAGTATTAGAACACGAGGACATGTACTGACACTGGGGGGAAGAGAAGTATTAGAACAAGAGGACATGTACTGACACTGGAGGGAAGAGAAGTATTAGAACACGAGCACATGTACTGACACTGGAGGGAAGAGAGTATTAGAACACGAGGACATGCACTGATACTGGAGGGAAGAGAAGTATTAGAACACGAGGATATGTACTGACACTGGGGGGAAGAGAAGTATTAGAACACGAGGACATGTACTGACACTGGGGGGAAGAGAAGTATTAGAACACGAGGACATGTACTGACACTGGGGGGAAGAGAAGTATTAGAACACAAGGACATGTACTGACACTGGGGGGAAGAGAAGTATTAGAACACGAGGACATGCACTGACACTGGGGGGAAGAGAAGTATTAGAACACGAGGACATGTACTGACACTGGAGGGAAGAGAAGTATTAGAACACGAGCACATGTACTGACACTGGAGGGAAGAGAAGTATTAGAACACGAGGACATGCACTGATACTGGAGGGAAGAGAAGTATTAGAACACGAGGATATGTACTGACACTGGGGGGAAGAGAAGTATTAGAACACGAGGACATGTACTGACACTGGGGGGAAGAGAAGTATTAGAACACGAGGACATGTACTGACACTGGGGGGGAAGAGAAGTATTAGAACAAGAGGACATGTACTGACACTGGAGGGAAGAGAAGTATTAGAACACGAGCACATGTACTGACACTGGAGGGAAGAGAGTATTAGAACACGAGGACATGCACTGATACTGGAGGGAAGAGAAGTATTAGAACACGAGGATATGTACTGACACTGGGGGGAAGAGAAGTATTAGAACACGAGGACATGTACTGACACTGGGGGGAAGAGAAGTATTAGAACACGAGGACATGTACTGACACTGGGGGGAAGAGAAGTATTAGAACACAAGGACATGCACTGACACTGGGGGGAAGAGAAGTATTAGAACACGAGGACATGTACTGACACTGGGGGGAAGAGAAGTATTAGAACACGAGGACATGCACTGATACTGGAGGGAAGAGAAGTATTAGAACACGAGGACATGTACTGACACTGGAGGGAAGAGAAGTATTAGAACACGAGGACATGTACTGACACTGGGGGAAGAGAAGTATTAGAACAGGAGGACATGTACTGACACTGGGGGGAAGAGAAGTATTAGAACACGAGGACATGTACTGACACTGCGGGGGGAAGAGAAGTATTAGAACACTAGGACATGCACTGACACTGGAGGGAAGAGAAGTATTAGAACACGAGGACATGTACTGACACTGGGGGGAAGAGAAGTATTAGAACACGAGGACATGTACTGACACTGGGGGGGAAGAGAAGTATTAGAACACGAGGACATGTACTGACACTGGGGGGAAGAGAAGTATTAGAACACAAGGACATGTACTGACACTGGAGGGAAGAGAAGTATTAGAACACGAGGACATGCACTGACACTGGGGGGAAGAGAAGTATTAGAACACGAGGACATGTACTGACACTGGGGGAAAGAGAAGTATTAGAACACGAGAACGTGTACTGACACTGGGGGGAAGAGAAGTATTAGAACACGAGGACATGTACTGACACTGGGGGGAAGAGAAGTATTAGAACACGAGGACATGTACTGACACTGGGGGGAAGAGAAGTATTAGAACACGAGGACATGTACTGACACTGGGGGGGAAGAGAAGTATTAGAACACGAGGACATGCACTGACACTGGGGGGAAGAGAAGTATTAGAACATGAGGACATGCACTGACACTGGAGGGAAGAGAAGTATTAGAACATGAGGACATGCACTGACACTGGAGGGAAGAGAAGTATTAGAACATGAGGACATGTACTGACACTGGGGGGGAAGAGAAGTATTAGAACACGAGGACATGCACTGACACTGGGGGGGAAGAGAAGTATTAGAACACGAGGACATGTACTGACACTGGGGGGAAGAGAAGTATTAGAACACGAGGACATGTACTGACACTGGGGGGAAGAGAAGTATTAGAACATGAGGACATGTACTGACACTGGTGGGAAGTAGGGTCAGAGGAAATGTGACCCTTAACAAAAAGGGTAGTGGATACGTGGGATAGCCTCCCATCAGAGGTGCTAGAGGATATTACAGAAGAGCAGTTTAAACATGCTTGGGATAGACATAAGGATATCCTTATAAAGAATAAGGAACCAAATAAGGTTTAAGGTACTGTCAGTTAATAAAATAAATGGGCAGATTAGATGGGCCAA
The DNA here is from genome assembly GCF_038048845.1 of Mixophyes fleayi. Taxonomy (NCBI): domain Eukaryota; kingdom Metazoa; phylum Chordata; class Amphibia; order Anura; family Limnodynastidae; genus Mixophyes; species Mixophyes fleayi. Next base: position 341,284,655 of record NC_134404.1, on the reverse strand, counting down.
GCGGTTCTCATCTGCCATCAAATTCTACATTTTTATGTTTCTACGTTTGTAATGTATTATACGTAACTGTTGACAGTGAAGAACCTCATCTGACATTTACGGATGGCAGCAGGTCCATCACAAAAGCGAGACAATCTTTTACAAAAGGAAAATGTACTGATGAACTATACCAGCTGAAATGAAACACAGGACCTATATAGGAATGGCATCCATATGTAGCACTGACGTCTAGGGCATAGGGTCTCCAAAGCAACAAGGAACCAGACCACATTATTGTAAAATCCCCCCAAGAAATGGCACAGCAGAGAGAAAGAACCACACTTTCTGTGAAATTGGTTGAAGCACGCTCTGCCAAGTAAATCTGCCAATGGCATATTGGGGTAATCAATGGCAATCTGTATAACAGAGGATAACAAGCAATCATGACAGCCTGCTATCCCCAAAATTGTTTACCCAGTAAAGATTCAAAGAAAACACTATATGAACAGTGGAACTGAATGAATTCTGAGCTGTAGCATATTAGAATGTTTGGAAGCAAGGCCTATGTACATGTTACAAAAGAAAAGCATACAACGTGTGAAATTCATCTAAGGAAGGATTTCTGTTAAGCTACAGTAAGAGTCCAGAAGAATACAGAATTTTACACTCACCTCAATTAGATAACAACTATCAGACACGTGGATATTGATAAAGACTTGTTACTCAAATTTCACAAACAAAGAAGTTCAGACTAAGTAATAAGTGCCATCAGAAAAACAGGCAAAGTGACATTGAAATCAAATAGGTAAGTGTGTAGTACAATGGGAATCAGTGGATTAAAGCTGCTGATGAAGAGATAAAATCTCTCAACCAGCTCCAGACCTGTAAACTCAAAGACAAATCAGACTCAAATTTGTTCATATAATTATTATAGCAACTACTATGCTAAATTTATGTTGTAGCTTAGGTTGTTGATAAAGTTTTTTGGTTTTTTTTAAAAAAAAGGGGGCATACAAGACAGGAAACTAGGAACTGACATTTGATGAGATGTGTAAGACGAAGCTTCTGAAATTTGCTCTATAATTAAAAACATCTTCTTTAACAATATGCCTGCACAATACCCTGAATTATAAATTATCTGCTGTTAAAAAAAAAACTGAAAATATTTATGTTGAAACTTCATTTAAAGATTATCAATCTTGCATTATAACCAATGACCGTACTAAGATTGACTCTGGTGCCAAAGTGACTTGAGGTCCTCCCTGCACTGTGGCATCGTGGAGCTGTTTAGTGGATACATGGTGGTATTGTTATTGGACTGTATATTGTGAACAATGTGGGCCAGGTAAGTGGACTGTGGTGGGTATTGCATTGTATATAAAGGACATGGGGCTATATAACATGCTGGACAGTTCAGTCTGATATGCACATTGTGGACCTGCTTCGACTTTGAACGCAATGAAAAAGTTATGGTACACTGACACTGGGGGTCCCAGAACAATGGCACACTGACACTGAGGGTCCCAGAACAATGACTCACTGACACTGAGGGTCCCAGAACAATGACACACTGACACTGAGGGTCCCAGAACAATGGCACACTGACACTGAGGGTCCCAGAACAATGGCACACTGACACTGAGGGTCCCAGAACAATGACTCACTGACACTGAGGGTCCCAGAACAATGGCACACTGACGCTGAGGGTCCCAGAACAATGGCACACTGACACTGAGGGTCCCAGAACAATGACTCACTGACACTGAGGGTCCCAGAACAATGACACACTGACACTGGGGGTCCCAGAACAATGGCACACTGACACTGAGGGTCCCAGAACAATGGCACACTGACACTGAGGGTCCCAGAACAATGGCACACTGACACTGAGGGTCCCAGAACAATGACTCACTGACACTGAGGGTCCCAGAACAATGACACACTGACACTGAGGGTCCCAGAACAATGACACACTGACACTGGGGGTCCTAAAACAATGACACACTGACACTGAGGGTCCCAGAACAATGACACACTGACACTGGGGGTCCCAGAACAATGACACACTGACACTGGGGGTCCCAGAACAATGACACACTGACACTTGGGGGTCACAGAACAATGACACACTGACACTTGGGGTCCCAGAACAATGACACACTGACACTTGTGGTCCCAGAACAATGACACTAACACTGAGAATCCCTGAACAATGACACACTGACACTTGGGGTCCCAGAACAATGACACAGTGACACTTGTGGTCACAGAACAATGACACTAACACTGAGAATCCCTGAACAATGACACACTGACACTTGGAGGTCACAGAACAATGACACACTGACACTGGGGGTCCTAAAACAATGACACACTGACACTGGGGGTCCCAGAACAATGACACACTGACACTGGGGGTCCCAGAACAATGACACACTGACACTTGGGGTCCCAGAACAATGACACACTGACCCTTTGGGGTCCCAGAACAATGACACACTGACACTTGTGGTCACAGAACAATGACACTAACACTGAGAATCCCAGAACAATGACACACTGACACTTGGGGGTCACAGAACAATGACACACTGACACTTGGGGTCACAGAACAATGACACACTGACACTGGAGGTCCCAGAACAATGACACACTGACACTGGGGGTCACAGGACAATGACACACTGACACTTGGAGGTCACAGAACAATGACACACTGACACTTGGGGTCACAGGACAATGACACACTGACACTTGGGGGTCACAGAACAATGACACACTGACACTTGGGGGTCACAGAACAATGACACACTGACACTTGAGGGTCACAGAACAATGACACACTGACACTTGGGGGTCACAGAACAATGACACACTGACACTTGGGGGTCACAGAACAATGACACACTGACACTTGGGGGTCACAGAACAATGACACACTGACACTTGGGGGTCACAGAACAATGACACACTGACACTTGGGGGTCACAGATGAAAATAGTTTAGCCCCCCTGATTTAGACACTGTTGTAGTGTATACAGTGTACTAGGGATGATCAGTCATTATATATATATTATATAAGTGATGAGCTAAATTTTACTGCTCCACATCCCACATTACAGACATTAGCAGTGACTGGATCATCACATGAGAACGTGATAACAGGTCTCACACTTTATAACACAAGAACAAAGTCATGATGCATGTAGTTTATATGGCACAGTATGCACTGAGGCCAGTGGCGGAATAATGATCATGTAATAAATATGGATTAATCTCCACACTGTAGATTTCCTCTGAGAGCTGAATGGGATCTTTTACAGGCGGATAATGGGAGTGTCCCAAAGGACACGTTTCCTGATCCGTAATGTAAATCCATCTCACCTCCGACAGGAATCTATAGAAGATGTAAATTCCAGCACTGGATCTTCCGACCTTATTACTCTGCACTGCAGAAACTTCTTACAGATGATCAATAACCACAGATATCAGTTACCGATCAGAGCGCTCACACTGTGACTTGTCTGCTGTTACTTCATACATCTAATGGGCTTCCCAGGCTACATACAACACATTACATTCCATATTATAATACACAAGTGATGGTAACATATGTATAAACTCCTGCAAATAATATCTGTATAAACAGCCACCATTATAATCCGTGTCTTCCGTGTGATTCAGAAACATCTGTATTATAAGGAATAATTCACAGCTGCTGTAAATTATCCAGGAAATCAGAAGTCATCTCAGATTTTTATTATATGTAATACAAGCACTAATGCCACATACATGGTGACTTGTATTATCCTTATAGTTTACATTAGTGGCTGAATTATTCCATTTATAATATATACGAGACATTAATTACATAGAAACGCTTGGAAATACCATCTGCAGTTCATTCCAGTGAACATTGTTACGTGATACAGAAGATAATTTGCAATAAACTCAAAAATCTCCCAACTAATCACAGCTAAAGTGATATGTCAGAAGAAAAGAAGGCTAGCGGAGTCGGTGGAGAGGGCGAAGAAAAGAAGAAAGAAGGAAAGAAGCAAAGAAAACTCACTGGTCCCGGGATCCAGCTAAGGTAAATGTCTCTTCTTTTCCTCCCCAAGTGCCGGCGCTGGTGACAATAAATCAGCAATGATTTGTTGTCAGCCAATTGGCGGCCAGAAAAGGTGAGCCAATCAGTGCTCACCTCTGGTAGCATTACGTTGCTGCGGCTTCGGCTGTTTGAGCCGCCATGCCCAGCGCCATGGAGAGTTCGTCGGCAGAGTTCTGATGAGAGGACGTTGGGGGGACATTAGGAGTCGGCTGTGAGAGTCAAACTGACAAGAGCAAAAGAAAACGAAGAGGGCGGGGTTGTCAGGGCTAGGAGCGCCCCTTGCCAGAAGAGGAGAAAAAGAAGATGCACTGAACAGGAAAAGAAGTGCCGCCGGCTGGAGGGTCTGGAAGAAGCCCCGGAAGAAAGGCGGATATCTGCACGAAGCAGTTAAGTACAGCTCCACTGTAGGTCGGGCATAACCACACCTAGTTGTAGCGTTACAGATGCGTGGGCGTCTGATCACATAGTTTGTTGTTGGGATCAGGTCGTTGCTTTGTTGTTGCTGTAGTTAGCGCTAGTGTGGGAGGCACATTTGAGAGGGAAGATATCTCTGTGGGTGGGCAGGGTTTTGTCTCATTTGGTTCCTAAGCACCGGTTTGGAGGGTTGCAGACGACCATCAAGAGGAGGCAGTTACCATCCCTCGGTGGCGACCATTCCTCTGTACCATTTTCTGGCTGCATCCCTGTTTTGGTGGGGCCCTCACCCTTACAACAGTGAGTAGGGTATTTAGGTGGGAGTTTTTCCTGTCCCGAATAACCGTAGTCCCATGTCCAAGCCCAGGAAAAATGAGGTGCCGTCAATTGGGGTAGAGATAAGCACCTCTAGTCCCCTGCCGTAACCTTCGACACCCCCCTCCCCTTCCCTCCGTACCCCTACCCTTCAGTAACATGTCTGGTTTCTTCCATAGACTGAAGTGCTGGGTGATGTGACCGCTGAGGTGGCACCACTGGGTTCCTGGTAAGGAGTGTACTGTACGTCCCATAGTCGTCCCTCAGGATCGGTTGAGTTACCTGGAGTCCTGGGAAGGGATTTACAGTTAGTGTTGTCCTTCTCCCAAGGTACCTCCACATATACAGCTACATGTGTTTGCAATCAGGAACAACTGTAAAAATGTATTTTATGGAGAATAAAAAAATGAAAAAAATACTTTTTTTTAATGTTTTTTCATTAATAATTATAGTATTATAGGTGACAATAATTGAATATTTCTCTCTGTGTTCTTTTGGGACTTTATATTCCACGTACGTATTGGATGTATCCCGCAGTGTATTATGCAACAAGAAATGTTTCTTCAAATCCGCTCCTAATACGGATGTGCGATTACCCGAATTACTTGCGTTTTAAAAAAGCACACACAATATGTTTGTTTCCGTGTCTCAACGAATCAGACCCAGGGTGGGCAGATTAGGGTGTGATTTGTGTTCGTCAGACCATGGCCCGGATGGATGAGCTGGGGTGGACAAATTTCTCTTGGTTTTCCAATGTTGACAAGAAGTAGGAGCCTGGCTGCTCTTCAGATAATTCAGATCGGTGGAGGACCTACGTGGGGGCTGGGGGCTGGGGCCATCCAAATAGTCGTGGCTTGGATGGCTATCGGGTGGTTTGTTTCATAGATGGTGTCATACTTCATCTGCGAATCTCATGACTGTGGCAGGTTTTGACCACTAGATGGCGATATTGTCCTGCGATTTAAGAGTCACGTTTTGCTGTAACTTGAATTGTTCATAGATTCCAACAAGAAACATAGAATGTACTATATAACCTGCACCGTGCAGGAAACACTCTTGTAGAGGGTGTCATTTCTTACAGCAGCATTTATATATTATAGCATTTTGCAAATTGCAATATGTTATAATAGTATATAAATATATATATATATATATATATATAATATATATATATATATAAAATGGTGCAAATTTTCCAATACAGTGCAGATTGGCGCGCCGCGGAACGGAGAAGCAAAAGCGTAACTTGCACCCTGGTGGCCTATTTCGCCGTGAAACTGGTATTACGTAAACATGTGATTTCACGCATCTCTACATCTAGCCAATATTCTATAGATGGTGGAAAAAACAAACAAGAGAAAATATTATTTAAAACAAACAAAAAAAACTTAAAAAAAAGATCACATCTTTCGTTTCAGTATTATTCAGTATCTCTATATAACCTTGTTCATATAAAGGCTGTTGTTTCTGCTGTGGTGGAGAAAAAACAATATATAGTAATGTATAGAAGCATTTTTAAGTGAGTAAAATAAAATCAAAACAAGACTGATCCAAAATGTTATTTTTCTAGCTAGACCAAGAGCGCCATCTTGTGGATAAGGACTAAAAGCCACAATTCTTTGTCAGCTACAATTTAAATATACATCAAAAGTGAGATATGCACATCTCACAGCAACAATTACACTCACTTTGCTGCCCATTCGATGGGAAATAATATCACAGGGTTGGTAAAAACAAATTATTGCAATGCCTAATAAGCTGCAAATTATTTTATTACTTTGTTATCACTTTATATAGTGAAGAGGATACAAATTAACAATGGTCCACAAAATATTTATTTTATTTTAGTAAATAATTGTTACCATGGCGAAGGGACAACAACCCCAGTACAGACAGAGCACCAGCCCCATTTACATGTCTGTCGCTCACGTGCATCTTACTATTGTACCACTGGTAGCTCAGCCAACCAGGAGCGCAGCTGGGAATGTTCTCGTCTCACTGAGATGTTTATAGGAAGAAGCTTCAATTGCAGAATCATATCAGTCTTAAAAGAAAGGATGAGCGGCCTCAGATTTTGGTAATGAACGATTAGAGATGAACGCGACACCCTGAGGCTCAGGTATGACCAATAGATAACTATGATAAGTATGTCCAGCAGGGGTCCAAGGTTTGACCAGTACAAGGACCAGGTATAGCCAGTAACGGTCCCAGGTATGACCAGTAATGGTCCCAGTATGACCAGTACAGGTCCCAGGTATGATCAGTATCGGTCCCGGGTATGACCAGTATCGGTCCCAGGTATGACCAGAACCGGTCCCAGGTATGACCTGTATCGGTCCCAGGTATGACCAGTAACGGTCCCCAGGTATGATCAGTATCGGTCCCAGGTATGATCAGTATCGGTCCCAGGTATGATCAGTATCGGTCCCAGGTATGACCAGTAACGGTCCTAGGTATGATCAGTATCGGTCCCAGGTATGCCTGTAAGGGTGTCCAGGTATGATCAGTATCGGTCCCAGGTATGATCAGTATCGTCCAAGGTATGATCTGTACAGGTCCCAGGTATGTCTGTAAGGGGTCCCGGGTTGGACCAGTAACTGTCCCAGGTATGACCAGTAACGGCCCCAGGTATGACCAGTACAGGTCACAGGTATGACTAGTAACGGTCCCAGGTATGACCATTAACAGTCCCCTGGTATGACCAGTAACGGTCCTAGGTATGACCAGTAATGGTCCCAGTTATGACCTGTATCGGTCCCAGGTATGATCAGTATCGGTCCAGTATGATCAGTATCGTCCAAGATATGACCTGTACGGGTCCCAGGTATGTCTGTAAGGGGTCCCGGTTGGACCAGTAACTGTCCCAGGTATGACCAGTAACGGCCCCAGGTATGACCAGTAACGGCCCCAGGTATGACTAGTAACTGTCCCAGGTATGACCATTAACGGTCCCAGGTATGACTAGTAACGGTCCCAGGTATGACCAGTAAACGGTCCCAGGTATGACCAGTAACGGCCGCAGGTATGACTAGTAACGGTCCCAGGTATAGCCGGTAACGGTCCCAGGTATGACCAGTACAGGTCCCAGGTATGACCAGTAACGGTCCCAGGTATGACCAGTAATGGTCCCAGTTATGACCTGTATCAGCCCCAGGTATGATCAGTATCAGTCCCAGGTATGATCAGTATCGTCCAAGGTATGACCTGTACGGGTCCCAGGTATGTCTGGAAGGGGTCCCGGTTGGACCAGTAACTGTCCCAGGTATGACCAGTAACGGCCCCAGGTATGACCGGAGGGTACCGGGCACAGGGTATGACATGGCTCCAGCTGGAGGTAATGTTTTATTACAAGTCCTGGAGGTTGTGTGTGCAGTGTGCACCCAGCCTAGTGATAATCTCCGGCCCCTCTGACAAATGCCAATAAATCCAGGTTTCCCATCCGGGTGATTCCTGCTGAGAACTCATCAATTTACTTGTAGCAGAAATTATTTTTTCTTCTAATATACCTGGATA